>NC_056731.1:1273793145-1273833145 GCF_019279795.1 Protopterus annectens | reverse complement strand
ATGAATCTTTTGAATATTTTTTGGGGGAGACCACTTGGTGTATGTACTTATCTTGCTGTCATTTGCAGCCTTGTGGTTGGACCATGGGTGCTGGACACAGTATAACCACAGCCTTCTTATAGATGCTTTATAGCTTCTCTTACCTGGAAGACCTGTGGAGGGAATGTTTGTTAACACTACCTGACTGTTTCTACATATTTTCACAAAATCCTAGTTGAAATTATGCATACAGCTTACTACCACTCCTTGGATTTGAACCGTGTCTGTTTCTGCTAAAAATATAACAAGTGTGTGTTTTCATCAGAAGGAGCTATTGAGAAACTGCTGTCTCCTCCTTGAGTGATTTCTTTCTCATTCTCTCTTTGTTGTACTATCTGACCTTGTAATTACAACATTCTTATACATACATTCCTATACATATCTTTTGACATAGCACAGTGTGGAAAATAATGGTTAACACAACATTACTATACAGATATTAGATCTTGGTGCATGACATTTTTAATATCAGTTAATCTTGTTTCTTATAGAGGAACTAACTTTGCCACATGAGACTTGATTGCTTAATGCTTTCAGAGCTATAGTTGCTATGCATAACCTGTATACATTTCAAATCATACAATTACAGAGTAAACACAACCAGTCCAGGGTTATGAATTTTATTGACAAGCAGTTACAGTTTTATTTATATATAACCTATATGAGACTATTACTGCAAAATATTGCCTGCTTTATTCAGTACAAACCATATCCAGTTTTAATACTGCCAGGTGACATTCTACTCCTTTATATTTATTTGGTATGAATGCTACAAGCTAGAATGTTACTCACCAGCCTTGCAATGCTGCCTTTGCAACCTGCTAGCATGGGCTTCCTGGTTCGCAGCCAGCTTAGCTGGATCTGTAATGAAGATAGAGAAACATTTATGTATACCTATCCATCACATACACAGGCTGGACTTTGGTAAACAGTTATTGCTATGAATACTTACACATTGCTGGGACATCACCTCTCTGTCATGCTTCTTGGACCCACTGGTCCAAGAGCTCCCTCTTCCTCCGCTTCAAGTCAGCATAGTGGTGCCAGACCTGCTCACCAATCCTGGGGATACCAGTGGCACTGGTGAGATCACAGGCAAGACTTTTCCAGGTCTCCACTTTGTATTGGTAGCCCTGGTACTGGTCCTGCAGCAGTCTCACATCATGTTTTTTACAAGGAGTCCTACCATGACTTTGGGCTCCTGTATGCTCCAGCGCTGCACCCAAAACCGCATGCCCTCTCCAACACCTGCCATACTGTCTACAATGGAAAGCTACAACCACTTATGAGCTGTATTCCCACCTGCGAGGTTTAAATATGGTCAATTTCCCACCCTTTGCCGTGATTGGATGGTTTTGAATATGCCGAGCTAAGCTAAGCTATGGGCAAACCTACTTAGCTAAGGTTGGCAGTGCTTAAATGGGCAGGTTCAGCACTGCTTATCAATGGGCAAATCCACTTTGGTGGGCTACTCATTGCTTAGGATTCATATTTACACAATGCTTACACCCAGTCAGCATAGCTGCGCAATGCTTAGAATTGCTTATGTTTTATTTTATGGACTACCACCTGTATGGAATTAATTCATCATTCCTGACATATTATACATTTCTTTACCTTTCCTGACATCCCGCAATGTGCATTCATTACATTTATTCTTGTGTGACTATACTGTATGGGTCACTTGTGTTTATATGGGGGTTACACAAGTTTATTACACTCACAGCTCACATCTGGACCTACTACAATACTCTGGTTAACAAATATGTGTTTTTACTACCTAATTATTACAAAAAATATTTATGTACTGCTTTCACATGTAAAATATTAATTGGCTTTACTGGGGACTGAGCTGGGAACAACTACTTACAAGGCAAACGCCCAAACCACTTCACTATATCTGCATTGCTATGGTTTGGATTATATACATATTTATCTCCTTATGATGTGTAAGCAAGGCTAAACACAGCTGCATGATGTGCACACCTGCTCAGCTATGCCTAAACTTTATTGCGGACTGAAAAAAAAATTAAACTGTTGTGTTTTATTTTTGTACTGCAGGGATATGCACATTGATTTCTGCAACATTATCTGTAGGGGGCTGTGCTTTTACAATGGTGATGACATGGCAGGCTTTGCATTTGTGGTATGCTCCAAGGATGCTCACAGTGCCTGCCATACCTCTCAACTGTACAGATTGTCACACACTGCCTTATATTTGTGGTCCATTTTTCATCAAATTGTGGCTTTCGGGTGGATTAGTGGCAAATCATTAAAGATTGCAGTTAGAAAATACTGACAGACATTTGCATTTTACACTTCATACCCTTCAGAACATTCATGCTAATGCATAACCTGTTATTCTACCAACTTAAGTCTGTGAGCCAGACTTTTATTTCCTTTCTCCAGGTTTCTTACACTCCAAGAGGTTGAGAGGTATCTTGCGGACAGTCTTCCTGCCATTACATTGCCGTATGGCAATTATGGAGTACAGGGGGCATGTGTATTGTGAGAGCACTGCTCTCAGACACACCTTCTGTGCTCATACACAGAACCATGTACATTTAAGAGCATGGCAGCGCACCTTCATACATATGCATGGTGCGCTGCCATTCTGCACAGGAATGGTTCCTTCAGCACAAGAATAAGCTATTCTTGCAAGGAAGTTTGCTGAATCCCGGGGAAGATCATGGACATTCAGAATTGCCATTTATCTGAAGCACCTGATATCCTTAAGTGGTAATTTGCATATATCCCATGTTGCCTCTGATACAAGAGGTTTAAAGTATCACACAGTGGAAAGTCTAACTTTGTTAGATTTATCCTTTTGTGTTTTTATGCTCTATATCCAAATATGCTAGCTATACTTTCTTTTGAAACAAGTCTCCCCAAATCTTCTTTATCTGCTTCCTGACTTCTTGTGGCCACCCACATTCCCAGAACATATGCACCATTCCTGCCACTTCCTCTTAACACCTCCAGCATTTACTATTCTTATTTTGCCTCCCTTTACCAACCATGAGGGCTGGATACCATCCATGCAGTATTCTTAAGATTAGATCTCCAGATCTGTGTAATTTCTACTCCTGCATCATTGCCTGAATAGACTTTTGCCAGTATTCTAACTCTCCCTTCCATCCACCCTTCCTTCCTTTCCAATTATTTTCCATTTCCTTCTTCAATCTTGGCCATTCTTTCCCTTAACACATCACATATCTGCTTGGTCCCTCATCTCCCTAATTTCTTCCAGGGTGCTATCTATTCTCATTATGTCCTCCTCTGAAGCTTGTTCCTTTCTCCATTTTCCATCCTTCTTTTTTTACAGGTCTCTCTGAGTACCAACAAGTCCTACCACAGGTCCTTTAGTATTCTATACTTCTACATTAACTCCTTCATTGGTTCAAATCTTTCCACACCATACTTGCCAGTGAATACCAAATCTTTCTAAATATGCTAATTCCTCTTGTCCTCAAGATTTATTCATTTTTCTTCCCTATTTTTGCAACCCACCCTTTTGTTGCCCCATATTTTTTTTGGTTTCCTTCAATAGACTTCATGTGTCACAGTTATTTTAGCTCTGCTTCATTTATGTTTTTAGTAAGCTTCTCAGTGTCTCCCTCACCCTTACTCTCATTTGCTTAACTTCTTCTCTTCTGTTTCTATTCACTGAATCATGTTACATGGCAGTGTATACATCTGGATATTTGGAACTCACAGCCCCCTCTTAGTCATTCTCATTTTTGCATTACTCACTCTTTTCCCCTTGCCTTTATTGACCCATTAATTGCCCTCAGTGTCTTTGTGTGTTTGTTGTAGGATGTTGCCCCTAAAGCCTATTTGAATGAGGTACAGTAGGTGGGAGTTATCATCATCCTTGCTGCATCAGTTCTCCCAAAAACATATGCATCTTCTGGATTCCCCAGCCATGAGTATCCTTTACCTTTTCTCCATGCTTCTGCTAGATTTTTCCTTATTGTATTTCACTGTATTCCAGGCATAGAGCCTTAGGTATTTGGGGAACTCTGCCTCATTTATCTCACCTCTTCCCCCTTTCCAGTTATATTTCCTGATCTTGTTATTGCTGTTTTTTTGTTGTTGTTGATGCACGGGTCCTGCACTTACTTACTTAATCTTCACAAATACCTTTTTTTTGTAGTTCTCAGTGCTGCAGCAACATCTGCATATTTCAAAAACTGAGATGTTATCCTTCCTTTTCTTCGGGCATTGCTAAATTGTGTTTGGCCTCCACTGCCATTTTCTCGATCAAAAGTCTGAACAGACCTGGAGATAGTGGACACGCCTGTCCGGTCCCCTCACTAACCTTGTCTCTTAAGATACTCATCCATTTATGAATATTTCAGTTTCTTGGTCTTAGTGTGTAGCCTGTATCTAATATATGAATATATACCTTACCTGCTTTTGCTGCAGTGTCTTCCATAATAATGGAATTCCCACTTCACCATATCAAAGTGCTTCTGCAGGTCAAAGAGCAGAATGCCACCTTTCATTTCCTTCTTCAAGTCCTCTCTATTCATAACTTCCAGAAGGTCCAACCATTTTTAATTCTGCATTTCTTCCCTTCACAAAACAATTTTAACCTGCTTGTATCATTTTTAGCAATACTTCCTGCCAATACCTTTGCCAAAATCTTGAAAGCTATATTAATCAAAGAGATAGGCTTATAATTTATAATTTCCTCCTTTTCTCCTATGCCTTTAGGTGTCATGGCTATCCTGACCCTCCTCATACTTTTAGATGCTCTGCCCGGGTCCTGTATTCTCTTGTATTTCTTGTAACCTCCTCTCATACCTTCCACATCTCCTTTATGCCCTATCTGTAGAACTCTAGGGAGAATCAGTTTGAACCTCAAGTATTTTCTCCTTTATCTTGTATATTGCTTTTGTAATTTCATTTCTTTTCACCTCTGCCTTCAGCTTGTTTCCTTGTTTGTCCTCCAGTATATATTCCTCTACATTCTTTGCTAGTTTTATTCTAAGACTTCTGTTGTTTGTAAATCTCCCTGTAATAGTACTTATATTTTTCCCTAATTAACTCATCTTCTTCTAAATTTTCTCTATATCCTCTCCTTATCATCTGTACTTCTCTACCTGCCTGCTGCTTCTTGTATTTCTTAGTTAGCTGTATTCCTTGTGGCTACCTCCCCTATCCACCAGCAGTACGTCAAGTACTATTTTTGAATTTATTGTTGTATAATAATTTTACTTTTTAATTCCATTTTTAATACTTTTTTCGCTGACCTGTAGTACTTTTTTCTGTACCACCTCTAACTCTCTCTCTCTCTCTCTCTCTCTCTCTCCCGGTCTACAATCACCATTACTTCTTTCCTTCTGTGTTCTTCAGTTTTCCTCTGACAGTGACCTTGATCCCATCTCACCAGCACTCTTCCATCTTTCATATTATTTTGTATTGACTCCTTTATTGGTTCTTGCAATGCTTCCTTGCCCTCTATCTGCTTCCATTTCTATCCCACCTCCATCCCTTCTTATGTTATTTATTTATCCTTTGTTGATCAGGCTTGTCCCACTAGGCAAGGGGAGACCTCAGTTGGTATTTATACAACTAGGGTAAATTTAATTAGGCCAACAGGGGAAATTCCTCCTACTCTTTTCATTAGGTGCCCTAAGATCTTTTATATCTACCTGAACTACGTCCAACGTAAACAAATGGGGCCTCAGTTTAACATCTTACCTGAAGGTTGACATGCTCAAGAGTGCAGCTCTCCCCCAATGCTGCCTTGCAGTGTCAGCAGTCCAATGGCCTGGATTTTGATTTAGTGCCAGCCCTGATAATTTATTATAAAGTCTTTCACTAATGTCCAACGCCTAGGCTAACACTTTATTTATATTTTCTGTCATCAAGTTGCAATCATAAGGATGGAACATAGCCATACTACCTGTCAATTGTCTTTGTTCTAAAATCTCATGAACTTGCATAGCCAGTTCTCTCACTAACAGGAAGAGCTAGTGGGCATGCCTGCCCTCAAAATATACTCCCCTGTATAGATACTTCATTGTTTAATGCCTGTCAAAAGTGTGAGCTTCATACAGCACTTTAATCCATTTAGCAAACTTCTATCCTAGATGTATTTTTGGAGCACTTTAATTAAGAACTCACTATTCACTGTCACTGAATGCTTTTCAACATGAAGTAAAACTATCCCTGGTTTCTTGTACCATGTTTGGTGATGATACAGGAAACTAGTGAGGTTTCACTAGTTATCTTTTCTCTGTTTCCCTATTTGTAAATCCATTTTCTTCTGATCTCAGTATTTTGGGCAAGACTTCATTTAATCTCTTTGACAGAATTTCTGTCAGTATTTTTATACATAAATTGAAAGTGAATTTGGTTTAAAATTGGCAACATGTATTCTATCTCCCTTACTCTTCTATATCACTACTATTCCACCATGCTTCATACCTTCTGGTATCCTTTGTTTCTTCCAAATTTGTTCATAGTGGTCTAGTAATACACTTGCTACTTCCTCCTTTCCCCATGTATGGAATTCCTGCAGAAATCCTTCTAGTTATGGAGCATTGCCCCTGCTTATATTCTAAATAGTTATCTAAAATTCCTGCAATGTGCCCTAATCCACTTTGTTTACTAACTTACTGGTTTGCACATTTTGAAACCAGTCTATCTGTTCCCTCCTCAAACATTTTACGTATTTCTTCAAAATATGTTGTAAAAGCTTCCCTTACTTGTTCAGATGACTTTAATCATTGTCCTGTTCTAGTCTTTATCCTGTCCTCATATTGTTCTCTGTGTTTTTCTTTATATGTGCATAGAATATGTATTGTACTCCATTCACATTCTTATTTCTGCCTATATATTCTCTCTCTGCTTGCGATATTAACTGCCCCAACTCTCCCCTTAAATTGTACATCTGCAACAAAAAGGGTCCATCATTTTCATCTTAGGATAAATGCATTAGTTCTTGTAGTGTTTTCATGTACTTTGCTTGATATTATCCATCCGTTTCTTTTTTATTCTGCAATTAAACGAGACCTCTGCTGTTTGACTCTCTCCCACCATGAGATGTGCATATTACTATTTTCATTTTCTATTATTAATAACGATATCCCTTATCTTGTCTTGTTGTTCCTTTGTTGTCTTCTTGTACCAAACCTATTTCTATGTGCCTATTCTATTTTGAAACTAACCAAATATTAAAACAAACTTCAGAAAACAAAAAAAGATGATGATAGTTCCAACAAACATAATTTATTGTTAGCGCTTTCCTCTATTACAATCAGTAAACTTCTTCGGACATCTACCATTCATTCACACAAGTTTAAATAACATATGTAACTGTGACATCACTTCCTGACATTCGTAAGGCTGCATTCCACATAAAATTCACTTGTCAATGCAAATGTTATAAATGCATTTAAAATATGAGATAAAATATTCAGTGTTCAGTGTAAATTTAAAAATATGCATACAGTCACACACAAGACGTTTATTATCTGTCTAGTGATTTTAACTTTAGTACACATTTCAAGGAACTGTCTTCATTTAGACCCAGGGAAGCTTGAGCATTCAGTCTAAGTTGTGTTTGTTGGAACTATCATCATCTTTTTTTGTTTCCCATTCTGTTTTGCCTTTGATCTCTTACCATTGTTAAGACCACTGGAGCATGATCTAAAATATATGTATTGGCATCAGTCCTATTTCTCCCATTTTGTATATCGGGCCTGTTGTTGCATCAATACATTTTTCTAAAATAATTGTGTCACTTTCACTAGATCCCTTTTACCTACATGAAAATAATCCAATCTGCCGCCTTGTATACCCTCTGTCCATGAATAAGTGAATAATACATTTCACTTTCATGTCCCTCCATGTTTATCTTTTAGGTTATTTTTACTTGCATTTTCCTTTTGCCTTTCCTGGGCTTTGGCATTGTTTTCTTTTTTACCATGTAGCCTAGACAATTCAGGTCTTAAAGTGAGATTAAATCTCCCTTCATTACCTGTATGTCTCCTTCCTTCACTACTTCTTTCCATTTACTGAAAAAATCTTCAGAAAATGTTGGATTGTCTAAATTTGGTCCATATATATTGCCTAGTGCAGTTGTTGCTGTTCTGAATTGTACATTTCCTTTTACTCCATCTGCTCTGAATTGTACATTTCCATTGAATGCATCTCTCCATTGTGCTTTTTTTAAATAACTGAGTTGTAAATTTTAGAATTTTGCGGAACAAAATTACCACTGCTATTTTCCGTCCAGCAGCCTTATGATATATGTAAATTACTACTGTTTCTATGTATGTGCCTTATCTTCTATTTTGTCTCATATGGTAGTAGTCCTATTTCAGCTTTTGAATGTATCAGTGTCTGGGATATCTATTTATAGAGAAAGCACTCTCCCATGTCCCAAGGTGTGAAACTGATGTATAGTGTTATCTATTACTTCCTGTCCTCTTTACCTCCTTTACCTGACTTATGCCTTGGTCTCCCCCATAGTGAACTGATGCCACGCTGGGCTGCTGGACTGTAACTCCTTTGGTTATTTCTTATGCTTTCTCTCAGTATGGGTCAATTTACTTGATTTGATTTGCAGTGGGAGCTAAGAAATGAGCAAGCAAACTGATTTTACCTCCCCCTCCCCGACAGCTAATGGTTTCCTCCCTCAAATTCTCCTACTGTAACATAGAGGCAAAATGCAGTATAACTTCTATACATTCAATACAGAAGAACAGGTGATACAGGACATTCTATACTGCACTATATTCTATCTGCTGCTGCAGACTGTTTAACAAGCAAACACTTAACTTCAGCAGGCTATGCCATGCCTTAAATATAACTAAAATGCATTTAATGAGCAACACATCACACTCACTTTTTGGCTATAACACATTTACAAAAGTATCTATCTCTAAATAGTTCAGTGGCCATACTGGTTGTATTCCACAGCATCTCTATACCAACAATTGCAGCATTTGTACATTATGATATATTGGAACATCTCACAAGTGATGAATATATTGGTTTCATTACCTAAGTCACTTTCACTCTTATTGTTTATTTTTCCTACTAGTTGTTTCTTTATGTGTGTAAAAGTTATAAATATATCTAACACAATTGCGCCTAGTATGCCCTGCATGTTCAAGCAAGAGCTTATAGTGGCTGTGGATTTGTACTCCCTGTAAGAACAAAATTTATTGTTTATTGATTTATATTATCTAATATCTGTAGCTGCAGGGTGTTTAGATGTCAGACATCAACTTAAAATTGACATAATTAATCACGCACCATTAAAAATAATAATAATAATTGCACTACACATTACACTTACTTGCAATGTTATCTTTGTGTAAAGGTCTGACTTTAAAGTGAAGCAATGAGCATGTCTGTTATAGTCCACATTATCTCAAAATCCATACATTATTATGCCTTTTGACCACTCACAAACTGAAGGTATAGCAGCTTAATTCCCTGAGCCACTTTCAGTCTTCCTTTGAACATATCATACCTTTTGTTATCTATATGTGCCAATAAGCTATATATATCTCCAGCAAAATCTGTTACTAGCTATGCTCTTTGTTAACCAAACCAAAAACTCTACTAGGATTATAAATAAATACCCCATACGAATGTTAGAGGGCAATATTTTACATAAACATTTATGGTTTCTGTATATTCCCACACTTTTTACAAGACCATTTATGTGGAATAAAAAATCATATCAGAGAAATCAAATAAGTATGTATTAATATTATGCAGTTATTTTTGAACCTCAGTTTATATTGTCCAAACATATCTTGATGTTGTAGGTGACAAAGACGTGTGAACAAATGCGTTTATGATATTTAAAGATATACAAGAACAATGTTCATGTTTTACTGTAGCAGATGGTTGATCCAGCAGACTTGGACTGTGCCTGTATCCTCATTCTAAATGCCATGCTGGACTGGACACTGGGGAATTCCATTTTAGCTGCTAACCCATGTTGTGAATATTTGTTGGAAAAAAAAGAATGCTTTCTATTTTGGCTTCAAATGTTATCTTCAAATTAGGGGTACATCCATGGGAGCTGTTCTAGTAAAGATTTACGCAGTTTTATTTATGGGTTAATTAGAATGCTATCTATGGTCCTAATATCTCTTTTTATTAATTGATGACCCTGTGTCATGGATATTTGGAATGCTATCTATGGTCTTAATATCATCTCTTTATTAAAAGATGACCCTGTGTTATGGATATTTGGAATGCTATCTATGGTCCTAACATCATCTCTTTATTAATTGATGACCCTGTGTCATGGATATTTGGAATGCTATGTATGGTCCTAATATCAACTCTTTATTAATTGATGACCCTATGTCATGGATATTTGGAATGCTATCTATGGTCCTAATATCATTTCTTTATTAATTGATGACCCTGTGTCATGGATATTTGGAATGCTATCTATGGTCCTAATATCATCTCTTTATTAATTGATGACCCTGTGTCATGGATATTTGGAATGCTATCTATGGTCCTAATATTATCTCTTTATTAATTGATGACCCTGTGTCATGGATATTTGGAATGCTATCTACGGTCCTAATATCATCTCTTTATTAATTGATGACCCAGTGTCATGGATATTTGGAATTCTATCTATGGTCCTAATAGCATCTCTTTATTAATTGATAACCCTGTGTCACGTATAATTGGAATGCTATCTATGGTCCTAATATCATCTCTTTATTAGTTGATGACCCTGTGTCATGGATATTTGGAATGCTATCTATGGCCCTAATATCATCTCTTTATTAATTGATGACCCTGTGTCATGGATATTTGGAATGCTATCTTTGGTCCTAATATCATCTCTTTATTAATTGATGACTCTGTGTCATGGATATTTGGAATGCTATCTATGGTCCTAATATCATCTCTTTATTAATTGATGACTCTGTGTCATGGATATTTGGAATGCTATCTATGGTCCTAATATCATCTCTTTATCAATTGATGACCCTGTGTCATGGATATTATCATCTCTTTATTAATTGATGACCCTGCGTCACAGATATTTGGAAAGCTATCTATGGTCTTAATATCATCTCTTTATTAATTGATGACCCTGTGTCATGGATATTTGGAAAGCTATCTATGGTCCTAATATCATCTCTTTATTAATTGATGACCATGTGCCATGGATATTTGGAATGCTATCTATGGTCCTAATATCATCTCCTTATTAATTGATGACCCTGTGTCATGGATATTTGGAATGCTATCTATGGTCCTAATATCATCTCTTTATTAATTGATGACCCTGTGTCATGGATATTTGGAATGCTATATATGGTCCTAATATCATCTCTTTATTAATTGATGACCCTGTGTCATGGATATTTAGAATGCTATCTATGGTCCTAATATCATCTCTTTATTAATTGATGATCCTGTGTCATAGATATTTGGAATGCTATCTATGGTCCTAATATCATCTCTTTATTAATTGATGACCCTGTGTCATGGATATTAGGAATGCTATCTATGGTCCTAATATCATCTCTTTATTAATCAATGACCCTGTGTCATGTATATTTGGAATGCTATCTATGGTCTTAATATCATCTCTTTATTAATAGATGACCCTGTGTCATGGATATTTGGAATGCTATCTATGGTCTTAATATGATCTCTTTATTAATAGATGACCCTGTGTCATGGATATTTGGAATGCTATCTATGGTCCTAATATCATCTCTTTATTAATTGATGACCCTGTGTCATGGATATTTGGAATGCTATCTATGGTCCTAATATCATCTCTTTATTAATTGATGACCCTGTGTCATGGATATTTGGAATGCTATCTATGGTCCTAATGTCATCCCTTTATTAATTGATGACCCTGTGTCATGGATATTTGGAATGCTGTCTATGGTCTTAATGTCATCTCTTTATTAATTGATGACCCTGTGTCATGGATATTTGGAATGCTATCTATGGTCCTAATATCATCTCTTTATTAATTGATGATCCTGTGTCATGGATATTTGGAATGCTATCTATGGTCCTAATATCATCTATTTATTAATTGATGACTCTGTGTCATGGATATTTGGAATGCTATCTATGGTCCTAATATCATCTCTTTATTAATTGATGACCCTGTGTCATGGATATTTGGAATGCTATCTCTGGTCCTAATATCATCTCTTTATTAATTGATGACTCTGTGTCATGGATATTTGGAATGCTATCTATGGTCCTAATATCATCTCTTTATTAATTGATGACTCTGTGTCATGGATATTTGGAATGCTATCTATGGTCCTAATATCATCTCTTTATTAATTGATGATTCTGTGTCATAGATATTTGGAATGCTATCTATGGTCCTAATATCATCTCTTTATTAATTGATGACCCTGTGTCATGGATATTAGGAATGCTATCTATGGTCCTAATATCATCTCTTTATTAATCAATGACCCTGTGTCATGTATATTTGGAATGCTATCTATGGTCTTAATATCATCTCTTTATTAATAGATGACCCTGTGTCATGGATATTTGGAATGCTATCTATGGTCTTAATATCATCTCTTTATTAATAGATGACCCTGTGTCATGGATATTTGGAATGCTATCTATGGTCCTAATATCATCTCTTTATTAATTGATGACCCTGTGTCATGGATATTTGGAATGCTATCTATGGTCCTAATGTCATCCCTTTATTAATTGATGACCCTGTGTCATGGATATTTGGAATGCTGTCTATGGTCTTAATGTCATCTCTTTATTAATTGATGACCCTGTGTCATGGATATTTGGAATGCTATATATGGTCCTAATATCATCTCTTTATTAATTGATGACTCTGTGTCATGGATATTTGGAATGCTATCTATGGTCCTAATATCATCTCTTCATTAATTGATGACCCTGTGTCATGGATATTTGGAATGCTATCTATGGTCCTAATATCATATCTTTATCAATTGATCACTCTGTGTTATGGATATTTGGAATGCTATCTATGGTCCTAATATCATCTCTTTATTAATTGATGACCCTGTGTCATGGATATTTGGAATGCTTTCTATGGTCCTAATATCATCTCTTTATTAGTTGATGACCCTGTGTCATGGATATTTGGAATGCCATCTATGGTCCTAATATCATCTCTTTATTAATTGATGACCCAATGTCATGGATATTTGGAATGCTATCTATGGTCCTAATATCATCTTTTTATTAATTGATGACCCTGTGTCATGCATATTTGGAATGCTATATATGGTCCTAATATCATCTCATTATTAATTGATGACTCTGTGTCATGGATATTTGGAATGCTATCTATGGTCCTTATATCATCTCTTTATTAACTGATGACCCTGTGTCATGGATATTTGGAATGCTATCTACGGTCCTAATATCATCTCTTTATTAATTGAGGACCCTGTGTCATGGATATTTATAATGCTATCTGTGGTTCTAATATCATCTCTTTGTTAATTGATGACCCTGTGTCATGGATATTTGGAATGCTATCTATGGTCATAATATCATCTCTTTATTAATTGATGACTCTGTGTCATGGATATTTGGAATGCTATCTATGGTCCTAATATCATCTCTTTATTAATTGATGACCCTGTGTCATGGATATTTGGAATGCTATCTATGGTCCTATTATCATCTCTTTATTAATTGATGACTGTGTCATGGATATTTGGAATGCTATATATGGTCCTATTATCATCTCTTTATTAATTGATGACTCTGTGTCATGAATATTTGGAATGCTATCTCTGGTCCTAATATCATCTTTTTATTAATTGATGACCCTGTGTCATGGATATTTGAATAGTTGCTGGTTGGTGTGGGATGGGAATGGTAACAGGTTACAGTCTTTTGTTTTTATTTATTTATTTTTTTTATTTCTTTTTCTCCCCTTCTGTCATTCTGACAGCTGTCCTAGAGCCCTTCATCCACAATCCTTAAATTTAAACCAGGCCCAGCAAGGACCCAAAGAGTGTGCTTGGGGGGCTGTGCTGTCCATCTTTTTACTTGGGAGGGATTACACTTTATGACCTCCCTGTGCACCCCCCTTGGCTCTCTATGTTATAATCTGAGAGTTGGGCATGCAATAAGAATTTGTGATGTATTGCCCTGCCTCTACAGCAACTCAGCCTTGTCCCCTCTCTCTGCCTCTCTTTGGCCATCTCCTCCTGGCATGATGTCCCCAGCTTCCATCAGAGATCATCGCAGGAAGAGCCCACTATTAGGGACAGTAATGTCCATCCCTTCTTGCCATTCATTTAGACACCCAAGCTGCTAATCAAACCCGGGTTGCCTGAGCCATAGTCTGGGCAATATCTTTCTGTGTCACTGGAGTGGTTGTTGGTTATGTATCTGAATAACAATGATTTGCCACTCAGATTTACTACTAAATATACTAAATATAGCTTTTTTGTTATAGACTTTCCAGATGTCTGTGTTACTAAACTGATCGATGATACAATTATAACTTCACTACATAGGAAACCATTTTCTTAAAATGTGTTAATATCAGTGGACAGTTGTTATCCCAGTTTTCTGGTGGAAAGAAATTCCTTATATTCACAATTTTGAGAATCAGGTGAATTTGCAATAGTGATTGCAATGCTCTATTTTAAGCCCCAAATTTGATATAAAGACTTTTAGAACAGGATTACAACAAAATACATTGTTGGAAAAGCTCACATTTAGTCATGAACCAAGAATAGAAATTCCTTATATTCACAATTTTGAGAATCAGGTGAATTTGCAATAGTGATTGCAATGCCTTTGCAAGGTCCAGATAGTCTATAGCAAAAAGGCTATATTTAGTATATTTAGTAGTAAATCTGAGTGGCAAATCATTGTTATTCAGATACATAACCAACAACCATTTAGAACAGGATTACAACAAAATAAATTCTTATTGCATGCCCAACTCTCAGATGGCATCCCAGGTTGCGTTCTACATGAACTCCAAGAGGAACTAATCCCTCAAATAAAACAGCTATACAATCTCAGCCTCACTACAGGATATGTGCCCACAGAATGGCATACAGCAACAGTGGTCCCACTCCATAAAGGTGGAGCCTCTATGGACCCTGGAAACTATCGCCCCATAAGCCTGACTAGCTTAGTCTGCAAGGCTATGGAGAGGATCATCATGGAGCTCATAAACAAAGACATTGGGGACCTACAGACACTAGATCCTACCCAGTTCGACTTTGTCAAGGGCAGATCCTGCCTTTTGAACCTGGTTGACTTCTTCAAAACAGTCACCAAAGTCATAGATGAAGGGAAGGTAGTCCACACAGCCTATCTGGACCTTGCAAAGGCATTTGACACAATACTCCACTCGGGCATCATAGATAAGCTATCCAGCTTAAATATAAACCCCTATATCACAAGATGGGTCTCAAACTGGCTCAAAGACAGAACCCACAGAGTGAGAGTTACTGAAGCCATGTCAGACTCAAAACCGGTCACAAGTGGCATCCCACAGGGTTCTGTCCTGGGACCACTCTTGTTCGGTATATACTTTTCCGAGGTACAGGCAAACGTGGGAGGACTATGGCTCACCAAGTTCGCAGACGACTACAAACTGGGCACCATAATCAACTCTCCAGCTGACACAAACATCCTTCAAAAAGGTCTCACAGAGACAGATAACTGGTGCCAGTGCCATGGTTTAAAGCTAAATGCCAAAAAATGTATAGTCATACCCTTTGGCAAAAACAATGTGCCCACAAATTACCACATAGGTGGAAACCCATTAAGTACAGAGAAAGTTATTAGGGACCTGGGGACCCAAGTTGATAGCAATCTCTCCTTTGAAAACCACATTGCCAAAGTGGTTAGAAAGACCTTCTACATAGCCCACCTCATCACGAAGGGTTTCACATCTAGATCAAGAGAGGTAATCGTGCCCCTTTATTCATCCCTCATCAGGCCCATCATAGAATACAATGCCCCTTTTGGGATGTACTTTACCCGACACCTGCAGCAACTAGAAAGACCCCAAAATTATCTCACCAATAGGATCAAGGGTCTCAAACAGATGCCATATGCTGCTCGGTTAAAAAAAACTCCAGCTCTACTCAGTTGCATACCGCCTACTTCGAGGCGATCTATGCCTGACATACAAAGCTATGTCAAATCCAGAATTAATGGACATGCTCCACCTCAGTAAATCTAAATCCCTTAGAGCCACACACTCGAGGGACTTGAACCTCAGCACAGAAATAAATAGAACTTGCTGGAGGGACAGGTTCATAACCCAGAGGCTCCCTTCGCTCTGGAATAGAATTCCAGTTCATGTGAGGCAGAGCACCTCAATGAATCTCTTCAAGAAGAATCTCGATAAGTGGATGGGGGATCGTAGGTTTGTCCCAGGGATTACTCCCGTGTCACTATTAGACAGAGGCAAAGTAAACTAAACCTTAAAAAGGGCACAGTATACTCAAATCAAGGGGTGGAGTAAGCCATACAGAATCGGGCTAGGCTTATAATTGCCCCAGGCAGATAGCCTAGTATGAACCTATGAACCTATGAACCTATGAATAGAGATAACCTTTAAAATATAATGCAGGATCAGAACATCCCAACTCCTCCAGCCAACAAGCCAGATTCATTATAGCCTTTGGAAAAAAAAATATTTTAAAATCCAACATATTTTTGACAAATATTGGCCTGTTTTACATTTAGATACATGTTTTCTGATATACTTTTTGACATACCAAAAGGGTAAAAACAACATCTAGTGGGATTTAAAAATTCCCATTGAGATAAATTCACAAAACAAGGGCTATTTTTCATGAGGCACATGTTCTTTTTTGTAAATATATTTGTAAAACAGTCTTTAACAACACATAATACACACAGAATTACTGATATTTATCAGTTGGTTACTCATACCACAGAGTGGATTATGTATTTAGTTTTTTTGCCAATATGGAGGCATTTATGCTGGTGAAATGTCTTGTCAGTTTAGACATTGCATTTTTCTACATTAAATGGCTTATGTAGCTCTAGAGAAATCAGTGTTCTGCATAAACAGAACTCAAAACATCCCAATTCTATTTTAGTTTTATTAGTATTGACAAGGTTGTAGGGCAGCCATGGTGGTGCAGTGGCTAGCATTGCCACCTCACAGCAAGAGGTTTTCTGGTTTGATCCTAAGCTGGGGTGCCTTCTGTGTGGAGTCTGCATGTCCTCCCTGTGGTCGCATGGATTTCCTCCAGGTGCTCCGGTTTCCTCCCATATCCCAAAGACATGCTGTAGGCGGATTGGACACTCCAAATTGACCCTAGGTGTGAGTGCATGCGTGTGTGTGCCTTCTGTGGAAGGTTGGGTGCCAGGCTGGCAACTCGACACCATAAAACTCTACTGCCAATCATGAGCAGACAGGTGATCCACTGTGGTGACCCCTAACTGGGAAAAGCCAGAAGAAGTATTGACAGGGTTGTGAATTTATTACTAAATAAATATGAACATTTACATATTTTTCATAAAAAAAAAAAAAAAAAAAAAACTTTTGGATCATTACATTGGGTGCTACTTTTATGTCAGGAATTAATGATATTCAGATTTATTTTATGGTATATTTTGAGTTCTGATAGATCTATGATCTTAATATTAACCCTTTTTATGAATTCTTGATTATGTGTCTCAGATACTTTGATGACGGTTGGTGTGGGATGCTGATGTCAGCATGTTACCATCTTTTGTTATCGATTTGAATAATAATGATTTATCACTTAGGTTTATCGCTAAACATAGGGCCAGATTCATAAACGGTTAATTTTCACATTGCTATAGTGAGTGCATTGCGCTGAGATGTGCACACAATAGCGCACTATTTTGTAATCATTAAATGGCTCTACATGTCATGTAGAGCTGTCAAACAAAGGTAAACAGTGGTGTATGCTATAGAAAGCATAATCAGCTGACTTACATGCTAAATAACCAATCCAAGATGGTGGAGTGATTCAAGAAGCTATAAAGTAACCATGTAGAGATGATGTTGCCCTTTGCAATGAGCTCCAAAACCTATTGAAATACATCCACCATCCCACTTAGGAAAAAAAAAAAAGCATTGTTAGGGGCTGCTACTAGGAATAAAAAAAGCAATGTTAGGGGCTGTTACTACTCTCTTGCATGTTTATGTGCAACATGCTCAAATCTATGCTGCTGTTGCTGCTGCTGCTGATAGACCTTGTCCAAGGAGAAGAAGGGTGTTCAGACCCTGTTTAATATATCATGGATCACATAATATTGAAATAGTTAAGTGACACAGGGTTGATAGGAAAACACTACAGGAACTCTGCAACCTCTGCAACACCCACCCCATAGCTACATGAAATTGAAGAGAACCTATATAAGTAGAAACTAAGGTATATGCAGCATTAAGGATATTGGCTTCTGGTACATTCCATAGACCTACAGGGGATATACTTGGGGTGTCACAGGCCTTAGCTTCTAGAATATTGCACCAATGTCATGCAATAAGAATTTATGCTAGAACATGCAAGGGATTACATATATTTTCCTTGCACAGCAGAAGGGAAAGCAAGAACAATGCAGGAATTTTATGCTTCAGCACACTTCCCTGATGTTTTGGTGGCCATAGATTGCACTCAATAAAAATAAAAGCTCCACCTGGTGAACAGGAAGGACATATATCAACAGGAAGAGGTTCCTCTCAGTCAACTGGCAGTTTGTCTGTAATGCCCAAGGGATCATCCTAAATGTGTCTGCAGGCAATCCAGGCAGTTACCATAACTCACATTTGTGGCACACCTTGCAGCTTTACACAAGGTTTGCTTGGCGTGATGTTTCACAAAGCCATCTACTGAGTGGTGAACGTTATGCACTAGCACCGTGGCTCATGACACCTATCAGAAAAACACCCACACACCCCCACAGAAGAAGGATATAGTGATATCCACACTTAAAATAGAACATTGTAGAGTGTGTGTTTGGAATGCTGAAGTCACAGTTCTGCTGTCTAAACACATCAGGGGTGCACTGCAGTACAATCTTGGCACCTCTGTAGAAATGTTCACAGTCTGTACCATGTTGCACTATGTCATCTTGAGGAAACAGCTGCAAAAGTGACAGCAAGGGTCAGAACCACACATTCCTGGACCACAGGCAGGACCAGCACCTCCATCACACACAGATGAGGATTCTCAGGGGAAAACCTCCAGCTGCAGAGGTAGCTGTCAGACGTAGTCATGCACAATATGCCTTTGACCTGGCTAAGAGGCAAAGGACAGCTGACACACTCATCACCTAAGACTCAAAAGTTAGCACACACACTTAGCAGCTAAGAGGCAAATGATAGCACACAAACTCACTAGTGAAGGAATATACTTAACAATCTAAGCACTTACAGCTGCTGAAAATGATGCCATCCAATATCCACAAACTTTACTTACCCATGTAATGTCTGTGCATGGATAGCATTAGACACAGACAATCCCGAAACACACAACTTGTAACTGCAGTAATGTCAAGGTAAGTGTGGAACATGTATTATACGAGCAAATCTGTTAGAAGATAAAGTACCCGCATACTGTTAGTCATACATGTACTCAATCAGACCCTGGGAGAGGTGTCCACTAGTGGCATTCTTGGTTTATAGAAATAATATCTGCAATAAACAGATATGCCATGTACACAATAACCGTCATCAACCCGGTCACTTACCCACAGTACACAAAACAGTCAACAGGACAATTATATCAACATTTTCACAAGTAGTATAATAAGCAGGAAAGCAATACCACAGTGGTTTGAATGCATGAATTACAATAGTAAATTAAAAAAAAGCCTTCTGAAATAAGTATTTACAGAAACATCCACAATCCCATTATGTACTAAATACGCATATAGTCAACATACTGAGAAAGTCTCTCTTAGCTATTCACTCTGCGCATCAGATATTTATGCAACCCTAAGTCAAACCCAGGTGAACAAAGGGCATGGGACAGTCATCATCATTTGCACAGTGTGGGGTAGGGGGCAGCAGGCCATGGCTGACACCAAAGTAGTGACTGTGTGTGAGTAAGAAACACAGAACATTAGGTAAAGAAGGAAATATCTCTGGGTCACTAACAGTAGATGTATCCCAATCAACATTAAGGTTTTCTTAGCTTACATTTCTGTGGGTCGATATGGGCAGTTTTTGTGAAATGTGTGTCTTTCTACATGAACACAATCAAACTCTGTGTTAGCTCTATAACCTGTCATGTGGACAAGTGTGAGTTGTGCTTGGTAGAGTTGTCAGTTTGGTGTTGTTGCTCCTGACCACGTAAACTGCCTCTACCAGGAGTTGCACTGCCATTTCCACAACCCCAGTTCGAAGTGGGGGTGCTATGTGAATATGAGCAATATCTGCTGGTCGAGTTCTCTTCATGACTACATCTAGGACCATGACTCCATGTCCTACCACATCTGGGTGTGGACATCTTAATCACTGATGGAGTAGTGGAAGTAGTGCCACTAGGGGAGTGGAATCTACCATGGCCACATCAGCTAACACCAGACAATGTTGAAGCTGTACAGACATGTGGATGCTGGACCACCCCCAGCAGATGTTCCATCACAGGTACTGTCCAATCCAGTGCGCCACTCACCTGCCCAATCTAGTGTGTCACTCATCCTAGCCAGTGAGTCACCAACATGGTTGAAGCAGTCACACACATCAGAATACACCATGTTTAGGTCTCTCACAATATCTTCTGAGGCACTGGTGGAATGTGCCTGTGCCTCCATGATAGCCCTAAAAATAAGTCTGGTGGCACATAATGACACAACAGCATCAGGATGAGGGTGGGCAGTAGGCTTCTTTGAGTACCTCTAGCAGCCCTCCTGTGTGGGGCCACACCATCACAATGGCTATGGACAGACTCAACCAGCTCTACAACTGGAGTAATCACACTTCCCCGATCAACCATGCTGCGTGTCCTATATCTGATATCTCAGTGGAATGGGTACACGTAGGCATACTGACTGTGTCTAAAATAAGGCCAGAGGATGTGTGAGCCACCTTTGTTAGACTGAACCTCTGCACCTCCTGACTGTGCCTCTATATCACCACTATTGTCATCCAAAGCTACCGATACTCTGACATCAGATTATATGAGTTTTACACTGCCACTGTCAGGATCACCTGTGATAATAATCAATAAACACAAGCAGGAGAGAAATAGTGAGTGAAAATGATCCAAACTTGGTTCTACACACTCATGTTAAATGATTTCAGATGTTAAAGGAATACAATATTTTTTACTCTCTCCTCAGTCTTACATCTAAATAATGGTTATTATTAATCATAGAAATTTTGGGCTTACCATCTGCAGGTGGTTTTTCATATGGTATTTTTGATGTCCCTGGAAAAAGGGGAAGGCAGTGAAAGAAGGCTGATAAGCATCACAATATAAATGACACCAGGACAAGAGAACAATGCTCTGCCTATCTACCCCTTAAGAAATATCTCAGAATCAATCAAACTGAGCATTCTGCTGCCCAACTCAATGTCTGTTAGACTCTTCTCTTCTCCAAGGCACATTTCTCAATGGTTTCAGATGTAGAAGTAGGAACACATAAAGAATAAAGATGTCTAGAATGGCATTAAATGTCTTTTATATAAATAGACAGATATAGCATACCTGGAATTTCTTCTTGGGGCACATTTGGCCTGTTGTCCGCATCAACATCAAGGAATCTGTGTGAAGCCTCTGCTGAACTGTTTTGGATCTCTGACAGTGGACAGGATATGCTCATTTCGCGTGAGTTGTGGTTCCACACCAGGACCCCTCTTAGCCACCTGCTCTTGTGCTACCACAGCTGCCCTCCTGAGTGCCACTGTAATCATATCAGTGGCATGGTGCCACACCTGATTATAGTTTCTTTCATGGCCACCCAGTGCATTTAAGTTAGCAACCACCTGCTGCCATATCCTTTTTCTGGCAGACACATTACCTCTGCCTCTGCCTTTGTCAAGCAGAAAGGATCCATGACAGCATAAGACTTCAATGATGATCTTGTTCTCTGCATCACTGAATGGTGGTTTGCGTGAAACAGAGGGTCTGGGTGCCATAATCCTGTATGACATGAAAAAGAAAAAAAACAACACATTTATAGCATACAGAAAGCAATCTCCTGGAACAACATCAGTGCACCCATCCTCAACACAAAACAGTTGAACACACAATGCTCATTTTGGACTACACACAAACTAAACTTGCCCCCACCAAAAAAAAAAATCAACATTAATACATTAGCATTGCATCCATTTTGATAACATTCCTATAATAACAGCAGTTGTGTAGATAATCGCTGGATGGTAGGATAACTAATAACCAGGCAAAAATTCAAATTACAACTCCCCAGACAATTTCTACTGGCTCCTCCCCTGTTGTGGAGGTTACCATGTGACATCTGAGAAGCCTAACACTTCCGTTAGCTACACATGCACAGCCCCTTGAAATTGATAATAAACACAATACAGTGTCTGCAGTAA
Organism: Protopterus annectens; assembly: GCF_019279795.1. Classification (NCBI taxonomy): domain Eukaryota; kingdom Metazoa; phylum Chordata; order Ceratodontiformes; family Protopteridae; genus Protopterus; species Protopterus annectens. The sequence continues at coordinate 1,273,810,560 of NC_056731.1, read as the reverse complement.
CTGGTGAAATTCCAAGAGCAAATGATAACAAAGTACCATGATATAACCATAATAACTTGGAAAGCACAGCAAGAACTGACATGTGTAGTATGCTAGCAGTGAATTTTTAAATTTGCATACATATGAAAGTTCTTTTTTTTCTATTGTACAAAGATATACATACATTTAAAATATGAATATGTTAGCAGTTTATGCAGAAGACAAACATGGCTTATGAAATAGTGCAGTTATTTGTAGAACAACCTCATCTAAGTAACTAGCAGTAATGGCCCATCTCTATCCAGTCAGTCTCCCCTCCTTCCACTTCCATAGTTATACCATTACCTTTATGTAGTGTAGATTTAGACCTCTGAGTTTAATTTTTCCAAGTCTTTTGGGTTTCTAATACCATGATGGGAATGGACCCCATTATTAAGTCAAAGTATGATTAAAGTTCATGAAATTAGTATTGTTTCTGTCTTTGATGTTAGCCAGAAGTGCTCTACACAGCACCTGCAGTGTGCCCAGAATTAACTCCTGCAATTCATATCGGGTTATTACATATTTAGCTAACATATCTAAATATTACTCTAAATTCTTTTTTATGAGACTCAGTGCTCCTACTACTACTGGAAATGTCTATGTATTCTTCTTCCACATAGCTCTCATTTCTGCCTGCAAATCCTAGTATTTTATGACTTTGTGTTTCTCTGCACATAAGACACTGCAATCACTGGATGTTGCAATTTCAGTGATCAATGCTACTTTTATCTTTTTCTCATGGACTACTGTACCTATTTTTCTCCAATCTATTTTTTTAACTGTTGTAATGGATGATCCTATGTGATATAAACTTCACAATTTTCTATACTGCTTTGTGGCTCATGTTTCCAATGCTTTTCAGGTACTTTAATGTTGTAATGTTTGCATAATCTCAAATACAACAGTCTTGCCATGTTATTATGCTTTTCAGCATACAGGTCCTCTGCCATTAGTTTATCACACCCAGCAACAAGATGTACAACTGTTTCCAGTTCTGTTTTACAGAGCCTGCATTTGTCTGTTTCTCTGACAGGTTCAGTGGAGTTTGTAAACCAAGGTGTACATAGTCCAATATCCTGGACCGCCAATATTAACTTTTCATCTTTTGGTTTAAATTTGCCTCTTCATAACCATTCCTTTATTAGATCCTGATTGCCATGAGATTGTTCCAGCAGTTTTCTGGACCTGCAACTATATTTATACATGTTCCACATTTCTTGCCTTCTCATCTGGTCCTTCACCTTACATTCTTTCTTTTTTGGCACATTCATTAGTTGCCTGATTTTTTGTCTATTTCTGGTTTGATTTCCATTCCCACTTGACACTGACAGGTACCTGCTAAACTAAGCAGGGAAGTCATCTTAGACTTGTTCTCCTCATGTTTTAAAACTTTTACTATGTTTGGATCTTGTGAGGTCAACAGAATATGTATGCAGTCCTACGACTGCAGATATATACATGTAATCAGTTTTGAGAAGGCCTATATCGTCTTCAGAATGGGGAATACATAATCTTGATATACAGTAAATTTTATACATCAATAGATAAGTATGAAGCATTTTTCTTGTTTTCCTGTCCAACTGATCCAATACATGTTTGGGCCAATCAATCACTGTAAGTTAGAACAAGAAGAGAAAATTGGTTTATAGTTTAGACTTTGTTCTTAGATGTCAGGGCTGTTTCCAGTATTATTTTTAGTCTTTTGAAATATTCATTATTAAGTTTTGATCACATTTGTTCATGTTTTATTGTCGATCCTTCATTAATTTCCAAAAATGTATGCACTACCTCCTGCTCAAGCTCCTTTATATCACATTCCTGCCACAAACTGATATGTTCTATGTACTGCAGCTTTCCTGCTTTAAATGTTGCTTTTGCACATTTATCAAGACCACATTATATTGTTATATCATCTGAGAACATTTTGAACACTTATAGCTGTGCTTTCAGTTCCTCATTGATGAACTATGCAGTTTTAAATCATGCACAAAAAGAAGATGAGAAGTCTTTACACTTTCTTTTTACGATGAGCCAAATTGTAACCATGATCTAATTTGTTAGGAAGATAGCTCAGTGGGTTAAGGGCAAGACAAAATAGCAATAGTGACAAAGATTCACCCTGGAATATCCCCTTTAAATTTTTATCCCTCGGATAATAATTTGTCCTTTATCATGGCTTAGCTGCAGAGTGGTTTGCCACTGTTTCATGGTCACTGTAATATAATCGATCAATGTTGGGTGTATCATACAGCTGTAATTAATCCTTTATCCATGAATGTGAAATGCTTTCAGATTCTTTTTTGTAGTCTAGCCATGCCATACTTAGATTCTTCATATTTTTTAAATTCTCCATTATGACTTTATTTAACAACAAATGATCCTTTGCTCCATATGACTTTCTTTTACTACCTTTTTGTTCTACTTCCATGATTGAGTTTTCTTCTAAATGACTATAAACTCTGTTGGTATCATTTCCAGTATATTGTTTATACATTGTTGGAAGGCAAGTTATTGGCCTATAATTTTTAGGATAGCTTGTAGGTTCACTCTTTAGGAGGAGTGTCATTTCTCTTGTTATTAACCAGGTTGGTGGCTGCTCAGGATGCACATATAAATAGTCCTTACTCAGGGCTAAATCTTTGTGTTAGGATATTAATACGTTTAGCCAGAGATAGGTACTTTATCTGGGCTTGGGGTTTTCCAGTTAGGAACTTTTCTTATTTTTGTTTAATTTTTATGCCTATCACTTCATTCCATTTCACATCCTGTACATCTGAACTTCTTGTTCTTTCTTTTACTTCTTCTGTCCATTCAGCATCTTTGTCATGTTATACAGGATCTTCATATATATTTTTCTAGAATGTGCCTATTTCTTCTTTTTTGGTGGTATTTCTATTCCTTTTGCCTTGATTCCCAATTCTCTATAACACTTTTTTAGGTCATCAGTGAATTGCTTATTTCATACTTTTCCTTTATATATATCTGCATATCTTCTAAGTTTTTCTGCCTGTGCTGATATCTTAGTTTATTAGTTGCAATAGTGTACAATACATCCTGGTCTGTTCTGATAATTTATGTGAATAGTCTGGATTACTGTGTTCATTTGTTTTATCAAACATCTAACATTGTGGGTCTTATTGACTTTCTGTAATCTATTCCTTTCATTGATCTTAGTAAGTCTGTCCATCTCTCTTCCCTTAGATCATTTTCTTCTAAACTAAGGGCACATTCTTTGTCCTCCGTTTTCTGTGAGCATTCTACAGAAAGTACCAGAACATTTTCCTTTGACATATTCTGTTCAACTTCATCTTGTGTCATCCATTTTTCTTTCATATGGGAACTCACTGCCCTGTCACTCCACAATATTGAATGTGTCAGAGTTGCCATGATTTCCTGTTCCTTACCTTGTTGTACAACTCCAACTGAACTTTTGTACTAGTTTCCTACTAAAGGCTCAAATGTACCTTAATATTGCAACTGATCAGATGCTTCCCATTTTACCAGTTTCTCATTAATTTGGGGACTCATTGTTCTATCATACTATGATGTTATCAGAACTGGATTTTCTTTAGTAAATCCTTCACTTCTCAGGTAATCCATAACATCAACTTCTGTTTCTTTAACTTCTCCACTACTAGTTCTCTCTTCTACTTCCCTGTTTGTTTTCTTTTTTTTTTTTGTATTGTAAAATTTGCATATCCAGATACCTTTGCCTGTATTTCTCTTCAAATATCTTTGGTACTGCTTTTTGTACTTATTAGTTTTTCTTTTTTCTTTGCATAAATATTGCAGCATATTAAATCTCTTTCCCGTGTCCATATGTCTTCTTCAGATGTCTTCCATGCATACTGTTTCTCCTTACTTTGGAGACTTATTATTCCATCATGCTGTGTTGCATAACCTCTGCTACATTTTCTAAACTAAATCCTTCACATATATTCCATAACATCAATTTCCATTTGTTTAACTTCTACTTTACTTGTCTTCTTTTCCACATCCCCACTTTATGATCATATTTTTCTATTGTAAAATGTTCTATATCTGGGTGTCTTTTCCTATATTTCTCTCCAAATACCTTTGGAGCTGCTTTTTCTGTATTGCTTAGTTTGGCTTTCTCCTTTGCATAAGTATTATACAATACCAGGTCTTTCTTTCCCAAGTCCATGTTTCTTTTTTATATCTTTGAAAAATCTCTATATTTTGTTCTTTATATTTTTGCACTTTTTTAGTTGCTTCTTTTTCTAAACAGTCCAAGGTTTTTCTGTCTATATAATAGTTTTCCTGGATCTGTTGTATTAATGAACAAGCAGATTTGCATTTCAATCTTCTGGTTGTTTTTTCTTGTGTAAGTATTTTCCTTTCCTCTAATCTTTCTTAATTGTTTTTTTTTTGTATCTTCTATCCAGAAATTGTGGGCTTCTTGCATAATAGTAACAATGCATATATTTTTTTCTTTTCCTCAATAGTCCACTCTATCATCATTATGGCTGTTCTTTGACCTAACAGTTTTTTGTGGACTACTACTTCCTTCTACAACAGGGGGCCACCCCCTTGACCCTGGCCTATGCCCATTGTAGGAATGTTTCTGTGTCTTGAGGATTCTACATTGTCATTTTTTCCAATCCTGGCACCAGTGCATCTACCAGGACTGGACATTTTTATCCTGGAACTTGCACACCCAGTTGTCTTTTTTTAGTTTTTTTAACCTATTTCTACCCATGATATCTGTTATATAAAATACAGTCTATAAATCAGTGTCATCTTAGTGAGATCTTATTAAAACAGGTTTCACCTCATATATGTACTCACCAAGACATGCGGATGAATCCAGTTCCAGCATTATTACTCTCCTTTGCTTGCTGATTTTATCATATCTCCATTCTTCCTTCTGAGCACTGTGAAGTGTTAAATCATTAGTGTCCCTGAATGCCAAAAAAGTCACTTTGTGTATGGGATGTAAACATTGTGTAAGTAGCTAAAAGGTTGCATGCATATGCCCTAGAACTGCAGGGAGAAGCAATGACAATTGTGTTTCTGATTTCTCTGAATACAACAGGCAATACTGAATAGACGTGTGTGTATCATGCAGAGTAGACTTAAAAAGTGTAAGCAACTTAATAGCTATGAAAACAACCTTAATAACATTGATATTCTTGTACTAAGAGCACACTGTTCATCCCCTGCTTAAAATCTGTCTGAAATGCCAATCAGCCATATTACACATTGAAACAAAGATGCAAAAAAAAAAAATGCCAAAGACATTGCATTTCTGTAGTTGTCGAAAGGAGGGGAAGAAGCTCAGAAAATAAAGAGAAGAAATAGCTGGCAGTGCTGGCAACATGACTTTAATAAGGTTTGTGCTATTACTGGCACAAGTTATTTGTCGGTATCACTTTGATCTATACATGTTCAATGAAATGAGAAAAGACCATTTTATGATCCTGTGTTGATGGCAAAGAGGGTTAAGAAACACAACTAAGTGTGTGTTGTTATTGCACTGAACTGAGGGTTCAAATCCAGATAGTGTGCTGTCTGACAGAGTTAATGGATATTTCCTGAGCATATGGTCAGGTTGTAACACACAAAGATCTAGGAACGTTCACATTCCTGCATTTTCATTATTACTCCATGATATATGTTACTACTGATATTTTTTTGTGTTCCTCACTTGCACACATTTTGGCAAAGTGCAGTATATTGTGGGAAGAAATATCCAGGGAATTGTTATGGCTAGGCTTGCATAGGCCCTAGGGCCGATAGCCTAGTACCAACCTATGAACCTATGCTCTGGCGAAGTTTTGATGCAGTGAACTAGATACCACTGCCCAGGGAGCCAACTGAGAATTTGGCATGATATCAGCAGTGCATTTCAGAGTGGCACAGGTGTGCTTTGCTACAGCACTTTGAACAGCAGTAAGAGAAGAAATTCCACATTGCATCTAAGTATGATTGCAGCACACAGGTTAAATTACATGATTTTAAAGAAACAGAAAACAGGATGCAGGATTTGAATTCAGCTTGAAGCCACATGCTGCTTGGAATGTTTGCAGCCGATGTGAAAATGCAGATTGTGTTTTATGTCCAATGTAAATTGTTATATATGCTTATTTTGCCTGCATAATTTCACCACTGCTCAGCAAAGCACAAACAGGGCTCACAGTTGAAGGAAAGAGTGAGCAATTTAATTTATGCAATCTCCATTAGCACTAGTTTTTTCATCACTGCGCAGTGTCTGTACTGAGTGAGTAATGTGCACATGATGTATACCTCTTTCTGTGGCACAAGTTGGAAATGCAGTAACTTTGGCTCCATAACAGGGTTGTTCTGGGGTTCAAATCCATACTGTGTGAAGGGAATATGGAAATTATTACTCCAGATTTGACTCACTTTCATTAGAACTTAATTTTTTTCAGTTTCTTGCCCAGTGCACTTGCTTTCTGCTGAGCAGTATGCAGTCAAGCTTACCTGCTTAAGAAAAAAGTGAAAAAATGTTGAAAAGCTTTCTGTAGTGCAAAAAGGCTCAGCGGCAATGCACAAACATCAGCACTAATGACAGTACTGACTGGAGAACATCCACCTGATTTGTCTGTGGCATAACGTGAAAGTGCACTGACAAAGACAAAACACAGGTGACCAATGGTTCATATTGAGATAACATTTACTTTTGCAAAGGGTATCTGAATGCAATTTCTAACAATTTGATTAGGAAGGTAACACTATATACTGCGCAAATGGCTATCATAATTACATTTATTGCAAGAAATATCTCATTAATGCTTTGATAAATACATTTTTCTAAGTAGCATACCCCATTAATGATTTAGTTATGAAACATAGTTAAATGTGTATGCAATCGTTTAAGCAGGATAATTATGATAATGAAATAAAATGCACTTGCTTATCTATGAGGGGCAGAATACTTAAGTTAAAATTGTCTTCTCTCCCCACATAGCCCATCTCTGTGTTTTGGACAGTATATGTAGTGAATTATGTACGGAGCATACCCAACCTGCATTACTCAGCTCATGAAAGTCTATCCTTCTGACATACATTTATTAACAGTAATAATGCCACTTAAATGGAAATGCATTTTGCAAGACTTCCTAAAGTCACACGCATGCAGGCCTATCTAAAGTATATTTCCATTCATACTGAATGCAGTTTATCTGTAATGAACATGGTTGAGAGGGAATTCTCCGATAACACTGACAAATGATCACTTTGCTTGAAATGTATGTATTATTTCGTCCTTAGTTTTGATTCCCACATTGGTCAACTAACTTTTTAGGGTGTTTAATTCCAGAAAGTTGTGTGCCAAGTCATCCTATTTAACCCCCAAAATACCAAAGGTGACAATTCAAGCCATTATGCATGTCAGTGTTAACCATCTGAAAAAGTGTGAATAGACTGAGTATCATACATGGCAAATATCACTGCCATGTTTCAAACCTTCATTGCTGTTTGATAAAAATACCTTCATCTTTACTTGGAGATGTCTCTCTGTACTTTCCATCATGCAAATGTAGTTGGCATGGCTGTGCATGTTTATGCTTCGCTGATAAATGAGAGACTGGAATTTGACACCAACTCAAAGAGTTGCTGCTTGACTTCTGCAGGCATGGCTGGTGTGAGAGATGATGGTGCTGAATTTAGAGCACAGAGATGGGGTGTTGAGAAGTCCAGGACTTTTGTGGCACTCCTTGTCAAGTGCTACAGCTGAAGGGTGCTGCAGGAATACTATACTGGGTCTCAGTATAGGACCGAGGCTTGGAATAGATTAACTGAGGATGTCTTCAGTGCAACTGGCATCCCACTCACTGGAGAGAATTGTCGTCACTGCTATAGTGACCTGAAATGGCAGAAGAAATACCTCCTTAGCCAATGGGAGGATGAGTGCAGAACTGCTGACATCCCTCAGTTGTGCAAGTATACTAACCCATCAGCATTAAATGCCATAGAATGCAGGAAACAGCCAAGACTGTTATTTGATATGCGTTCATGTCTCTTCTTCTGTTTTTTAGAGCTGCTGAAGATATTCCAAAGAACAGGGAGGCACAGCAAGACAAGTTATCTCACTTCAGAAAGGCACTGAGTACATATGCATCAGGTCTTACTGTAAACCTAGCAACCATAGGGCTCAACCTCTTAGCACAAAAAAAATCTGGAGAAAGCCAAAAATAATGGGAGGACAAAGCCTGCAAAATAGGGACAAATTTTAAATATTGCTCTCATAAATTTAGAATGCTGTTAGAATAAAAGGTTTTGTGTTACCATGAATTTTCTGAAGGATATGAAGTCTGAAACTCAAATGCCTGTCATTATTTTGTGATATCAGTCCTCACTGATTTGCCATAAAAACCAAGAAAACCACAAATTTTATAAGGAACAGACCAACAAGATATGAGGTTGGATATTTTGTTTAAATCTGGAAAGATGAGAGGTATGATAACAACTATTGTAATTGTATGCAGTATGGCAATACTGAAATAAATAGTTGTATTTATGATATCATAGCAGTGCAATTGATTAATGGTACAACAGATTAAGACCTTCACATCATACATAGATGTGGCAAAGATCTAAAGACTGGATAATCATAACTATTTATTTTCTGAAATTATAGAGTCATGTGATATGCCATGGATTTAATTCTCTCTTTTTTGACTCACCTCACCCATTCTCTCTCATTTTTCTTGGGGGGATACGTTATATGGCTTAAAGTGTTCTGTTGTCATACATTTTTGCTTATAAAAACTGAAATACAACATGCAGAGGTAGACCAACTACTGCATAATGATCTGCCATCCCTTCACAGGTTGCAACATCAATTCCCAGCACTTCAGGGTCCGAAGCTGTCAGTGCTCCCTCCACAACCTCTGCTCCACCTGCACCATCTGCATTAGGGAACTCTGCCCCAGCAGTTGGTGCACTGGTACCCTCCAGGAGTAGTAGTAGGGAAGGTGCTGATATTTGTCACCCACCAAGAGCTGACAGAGCTGGTGGAGAGTATAATGGAAAGGGACCTTGGTGCCCAAATCAGCTGTGTAGAAATAGTGCTTCATCACATTGCCAAGACAATGCTATCTTGAGCACTGACACAGGAAACTGAACTAGGAGACAGTGATGACAGTTCTGGGATAAGGACTAGATTCCCACTGTTCTCAGGCTTGATGTAGGTGTGCCTCTGATGATCCCTACCTATTCCCAATTATGGTGCTCCCCAACATTTTGTGTCCATCACCATCCTTGCATGTCATGTTTGTCCTGTATGTTAGTGCCTGATTCCTCACCTAACCTGCCTACCTGACCCCAACATTCCTAAGCCCCATCCCCAACATTCCTCTCTTTTTGAAAGAAAAAAAAGTAAAAAAAATAGGCACCTGTCCCACAGAAAAAGGAGCCCATACACCGCTCTCCACTTCACCTATGTGTCTTCCTGACACACTTGATTTGGTACATTTACCTGTACAAAATTATTCTGTTGTTGTCACCTACCCTCGGTGTAGTGACAGTCCAAATTCAGCAAATTATGTCTACACTTCCAAATTCTTGTTGTGAATAAGGGGACAGCTATGGGTTTTCTTCTTTTACCTACCTGCAAATTACCCTACTGCCTACATTAAATCTCTTCTTACCAAACTTAAACCATGGACAATCACTCTCCTGATTCCCTTAAACTTGCTGCTAACTCAATTACCTTTCCTATTTCCATATTAATTAACATATCCCTTTATGAATCACTAGCCCCTTCTATCTGGAAACAATTCTACATTATTCTACTTCACAAAGGTGGCCAATGTATAGAACTCACTAAATTTAGGCCTGTTGATATTATGTCCCTTCTCTCTAAAATTTTCAAAAAATGCATTCAAAAACAACTTCTAGAACATCTCCTAAACAGTAATCTACTCACACCTACCCAACATGGCTTCCACCCTAATCACAGCACAACTACCACCCTAATTTCCTTCACACATACAATCATTAAAGCTAGAGAAAACAACAACCTTGTATCTGTCCTTTTTCTGGACATCTCCAAAGCCTTCAACACTGTCTCTCACCACTTACTTCTTCATAAAATGTCTGCTCTTGGCTTCTCTCACTCAATTCACAGCTGGCTACCTTTCTAACCACCAACAATCTGATAAGTGGCTTCTCCAACTCCTCCCTATTAACACTGGTGTACCTCAAGGCTCCATTCTTGGGCCAGTACCTTTTAACATTTTCACGAACTCTCTTCATATATCCTGCTCTCCTTCTTCCCTTATTCAATACACTGATGACTCCATCATCATCTGCTCCTCTGATGAACTCCGACACCTGCAAACTCTCACTCAAAAATCCTTTATTGCGATAGAAAGCTGGCTAAACAATAACCAACTTATTCTCATCCCTAAAAAAACTGCTTCTACTCCTCCCAAAGTTTCTATCTCACCAGAAGTCATCATTTACCATTACTTCTCTCAACAATACCCCTATTGAAGTAATGACACACACTAAACTCTTGGGCATTATCATTGATGAGCCACCTCACCATCTCCTCTTCTCACAAGTTCTCCTCAGTCACTTCATAATAAATAAACCTACCTCCTGTCCTTTCGTTGCTCTACTCCTTACTTTCTATACACCCATCCTCTCACTCCATGGCTCTGACCAACTTGGGTTAGAAATGTACAAGCCTAGGAAATCTCTAGGTCATTATCTATACAGCTATACTGTTGCTCTAGCCTGGAACAAACTACTGCTAACCATACAATCCATCCCAAATAGTCTCAGCTTCAAGAAAGCCTTACAAGAAAAACTCAACTCCTGGTTCTACCTCTGTCTTAGTAGCTCCTAACCTCCCAACCACTTACCTCACTTCTCTACCTCCTATAATGTTTACTCCTCGACCTCCCTTCTACCCCACTACCCACCATCACACTTCCTCTGTGCTACACATTTCCCCAGATTAACTCCTTATCTTCCATCTCCCCTCCCATCCCCAGCAAGCCATCCTCTCACTTCCTTGTCCCCTCACTCTTCCCCTTTACTTGCATCCTTCTTCTCTTTTTCCAGTACATACATCCTTTTTTCTTCTTCTTCTCCTCTACTCCCCTTACTTACTTGTACAATAAACTCTGCAGACAGTTCTGCTCTCCCTTGAAACCTTTTTCTGCTGCTGCAACTTACAACTTTCCCTGTTATTTTTTCACTATTAAAACTCACATTTGTATTCACACTATGTTTATAACAATACTATGTTTAATTTGTCTTTGCTTGTTAACTATGGGGATTTTTAAACATTATTGTCATTATTTTTATATTTTTATTGTTTATTATTCTAGTTGTTTTGCTGGAGCTTTTCTCTCTGGGCCTCCAGTGAAAAAGGGCTCATGCCCAGTCTGACCTATCCTGATAAACAAATATCAAATTAAATAAATAAGTAAATCTTCTATTCTTTCCTCTGTACCATCCCCTCTGCTTACCCTCCCACCCCCCATTTCACCACTTTCTTTTCAACCCATTTTTCACACATTTAATCTGGTCAAAATTAGAATCACACACAAAGCCTTCACTTTTTCCCCTCTGCATCTGTGCTGAGTTTAGCATCATGAACCGATGCTGAGGGACCATGAATGGCTGTTCACTTCTTATGACAAAACCTGGTCAGCTGTTATCATCCCATCACCCTCAGTAATATGATTATCCTCACGCAAAGGTGCTTAAACATGTGCTATCAGAATACAGTGTAAAAGCAGAGTAAAGGAAATAATTAGCAACAGTTACTCTAACAGTTCTTTGACTATTGGATGCAGCCAAGTGCACCACCTTCTGTGGAATATTGACAGAGATCAGTTGTCTAAAGCTTTGTTTTTCACTATAGCATCAAGGGTTCAATTCCGGATATATGTCACATTATTTCTCATAGTGATGCTGTACATCTATGATATGTTTCATTACACGTATCTTACTTTTTATCCAGTAAAGACCTTTAATTAACAGATTTGGAATAACGTTGCAAAAAGCATTTGCAAACACATCCATGATCATAAGGAAGATTTAGTAAACCACCCTTATTCCACTCATGTCTTCATTAGGCTTTGCCTGTCCTACAGCTTCTTGATCATCAGAGCCATGAGTTACAGATACAGAGCATGACAGATGAGTACTGAGGATGCTCCATAAAGATGTGACCCATAACACCACCCTTTCATATGTGTCTGGATATCTGTCTCTATCTTCACCCCTTCTCTCTCACCACTTTGTACTGTTGACTATTTGTTACGCTGATAGATGCAAATGTCATCTTATGGCATTTTCATACAGCCATTACTTTGCTGAAGAATGATATCTACATTTTTCCGTCAGCTGAATAGGTTATCACTGTCCCTTCAAAGGTGTGGTTTTGAGATGTGTGGAGTAGGATTTCCTTGCCAGGGTGTTGAGATACTAATCAAGTGTGTAAACTTAATTTTTCTTGACAATGGTTCAAATCCAGCATTAGGTAAAACTCTTACTGCTTGTTTTTAAAGTGCCTTTCCTGTAAATGTGTAGCCTATGTATATGTCTTCCATTTTATCACTTGTAGTCCTCAGCATTTGCATGAGGTCTGGCAATGAGCAATTGTAATATGTGATGCTAAATAGCAGTTCAAGTGTTATTGCAAAATGTGGTGAGTTTTTGTCTTACACTACATTGTACACTCAATTAATTTGTGATTTCCCTTGAAGCATACCTCATATGTAGCAGATATAAAAGATTATTTCAGTAGCTATTACTGACATAGTTTGGCCAGGCAACATATTTATGATGGCCATTGCTGTGTATTCTTAAAGTCGTGATAATAATAAATTATAATAATCACATTCTGACACCCTTTGTAAAATGATCTGCATACTGAAGCCAAACACTGCTTCGATGCTGCTTTTTCATTTAGCTCATTGGGCTTAGACCTAATGCCACAAAGAAAGTTAATTTGACAGCTGGATTTTCTCCATTAAGCAATATCCAGAGTGCTGACAGCCACACATTGCCACTAAGTCTGTTTGCGCTACAGAAGGCAAACCAAATTAATGATTTCACTTTTTCCTTCAGCAGAGAACTCTGTTTGCTCACTACCTAATGTTACGCAAATGGGGAAGGCAAGCACAACACTTCATTTTTGAACTGCACTTTGGCCCTAACATGCAAAGTGGAACATATGTATGTGTGTGTCTTTCGGCTTTTCCCAGTTAGAGGTTGCCACAGCGGAACTCCGGTCCGCTAATAATTGGCAGTTGATTTTTACATAGCGGCTTGCCAGGCCTGATGCACAACCTTCAACGAAGGTGCGCCCATTCATGCATGTCTCCACGCAGAAGACACTCTAGCTGAGAATCGAACCGGACAGCGTCTTACTGTGAGGTGTCAATGCTACCGCAGCACCACCACCGCAGTTGTATGCAATGTGCTAATATCAATACCATTCAGTAAAGGAGAACTTCACCCAAAAGTCATTTTTTTTCTTTTCAAAATGTGATTTTCCTTCCCTGTAATCCAGAATTAAACACTTTACAAACAGGAAAAAAAACATCATTTAATAATTAAATTTGCCTTTCTTTCCTGGATTTGTCTCATTTTTTACCTCAGAAAGGCTACTAATAGTGGCAAAGTGATTAAGTTACATCACTTATCCCAATTACAGACCATTAAAAAAACAATACTTCATAAACAATGAGAATTAAATGTGCTTTATCAGTCACAGCTTGCCAGCATCACACCTCCGAAAAATAATGTAACCTGGAGTCTAAACAAAGGCAAGGTTTTCAGGCTTAGTTTTCAGATGTAAATGTCTTTCCCTTAAATAAACTCAGTGTCACAAAGAAAGAAAGAAAGAAAGAAAGAAAGAAAGAAAGAAAGAAAGAAAGAAAGAAAGAAAGAAAGAAAATATGGTCATCTAATTCCTCTTACTTTCTGTCAGTGATTTTGTATTTTTTTCTGCACTGTAATTTCAGTAAAATTGCACGTTTCTTCTGGCATTTTGTTACAGCATGTTTGCATTGCATGCACTGTTTTGTTGAGACAAGTCAGTGAGTCGGGTATAGAAGATTAACATCAAATACTTTACTTCTAGCTTCAATATTTAAAGTGTGAGTGCAACACTAACTATTTCAGCCCAGGTAGCACTTATTAATCACTGGGGTCAGATTTCTTCACACTTGAATACTGAAATACAGTTGTTACTTTGAACAGAACAATTAACTCAGCTACATTTTCAAGCCTGTCATTCAAATATTCCTCAAATGCTGTAACAGAGATGGCCAATAATGAAAATCAAAGGAAGTAAAGTAATTAAAAATGCAGATTGATGCTGACACAGCAAAGTTAACCAATGAGAGAGAAGACTACCATCAATTATACTCTCATCTTAAGGATTTCTTTGTCTCTCTAACATGGCATCAGGAAGCCAAAACCATTGACTATGAATCAAAATAATTCTAGCTATGGCAGCCTCTTTCAGATCACTTTGGGGTATAGCAAATTAGAAAATAACAGTAACCACTTATTTTGATACAGAGCCATTAGTAGTGCAGAAAAAGTTCCAGAGTTGCTGAAAAACATGTTTTTTTTTTTCGTTTTTGTGTGTAGTTCTCCTTTAAGGTTTATTAATTTAAAAAAAAATTAATAAAAAACTTTAAGAAAAAAAAAATATATACCATCATCCTAACCTGATAATCCACAACTGTTTCCTTGTTCATCCTGTGTTTCACAAGTGTGTGTGTGTCTCATGCACACAACACAGGTATATGTTACACCCAGTTCTGCAATATACATTACTTACAACATATCTAACAAAAGTCACTACTGTGTATTTATTATTGATCATAACATTGCATTTACTCCATTATATCTACAAATATGGATTTACACAAATCCCTCAACATCACAATATCTTCTCTGACACAGAATGAGAACATGATCCTATCTATACTGCATTGTCACACTTGTTTGTGTGTGTATATAATTGTGTCATTATGACCTGAAATGCTGCTGATTTCAGTAAACTAGTTACCTGGAGAAACCTTTACACTGCAGGGTGAGTTCACATCAATTCGCCCAACATCACATCTTCTGTGCAACACAGTGCTAATGTTCTCTGTAAAGTGTACTATCACAATGTAGCAGTCAGGTTTCTGCAGTGGTGCGTGTATTAAGTACTGTGTCAGCTAGATATTATAACCTAGATAGGTGGGAGGTTCTAATCTCTCAACATTCAACTTGTGTGTATTATTGTGAGTCCATAGCATTAGGATTAAATCAACAGCTGTGCTCATTTGACTCCCACTTTTGAGAACTAATTACATGGTCAGATGAATCCCACATCCCTTTTTCACTTTGATCACAAATGTATACTCTCATCATTTCAGTAATGCAGTCTCACACCACTAAATTCAGACAGCTCCTGTAACGTATGTGTGTATAATACACTAGTGTGTAGATTGTGTCAAGTTGAGAGGTAGGGAGTTTTAATACAGGAATGATTGTCTGTGAGTGTGTGTTTTTCGTCTTACTTTGCAGAACAGGCTGCAAATACATATATGAGGAATATCTATACAGTGTGCTTCTGTTGTACAACCACTTTTTAGCAGAAACATGTAAATTATTTACAATGGTGACATCATCCATTGAAATATGCAGTGTCACAGTTGTCAAATAAATCTGTAGTTGAGCTTGTGTTTCAGCACACCTTCCTTATCCTGTGATTTTAGTTATATATATTTTAGCAATATAGTTCAAATCCCAACATCACTGCTTACACTCAGTGTACATATTGTTAAAGTGTTATTACCCACATATGCTATTGTTTCCTGTTACAAGAGTTTATTCTACATTTCCTTTGGAAAGGCTGTACTGAAGACTGGTGCTGTAATTTGAATGGGTCTATATCAGTTTGTCGAAGGCAAATTACAGAGAATGGCTATTCATCAAACCAAAATCACAGAATGGCTGTTCATTGAACATTCACATCAGTGAATGTTTTTCCCCGGGGAGGAAATGACTTGGCCAACAGACCAGATGACATACATACTACAATACATCAAACCCACCAAAGTGGGTGGCTATACCCCAACACCCCCCCCTACTTATATATATATATACCAACACTGAGATTGAACTACAGTGGGGAGAAGGCCAAATTTCCATATGTTGGCCAAGTCATTTCCTTCCCTGGGAAAAATGTTCGCTGCTGTGAACGTTTGATGAATGGCCAATCTGTGATTTTGATTCGATGAATAGCCGTTCACTGTCATTAAACCTCAATGAACTGATATAGACACCATTTGAATGGATTGTCATTCCATATTAGCTGTAATGAGACACCTCCTCGGAATGAGGACATGAGACAATGTAATGTTTGTTGTTGCCTAAGTAAGGTATGTGTTCCAGTATGGGATTATATCTACACTGTACATAATTGCTGTTCTACCATCACAGTGATAACAGCAGGGGTGAAAGGTGTGTCTGGATATACCTAGCATCAGACAATGCTGTCTGACATTCAGCAAGATTCTTTCTAAGTAATTACAGGGACACATATTCCTTGATTCATATGCATGATGTAATGCTTTCACATAACCACACATGGCAAATGGCAGTACACTTAAACCATGGCAAATTCCATTGATTCCACTATGGTGGTGATTTCCTCAACATGTAGGCAAGTGTTCCAAACCAATATTGAATGACTGTAAGCATTTGTATCCTTAACTGTCCTACAGAAAAGACCCCCCCCCCCACCACCATTATGCTTTGTACGTATAGAGTGGCAGAGGCTTCCACCATCCATTTTTAGCAGATAAAAATTATGGGCAAATAAAAAAGTACAGCTGATTGAATAACTTCATATAGGTGGAGTTCAACAGTTGTGATAACAGTTTCATTGTGGCACATGTCATTAAAAGCCAAATTGTTAGTTGGAGGAGTTGTACAGCTTGATGCTCATTTCTAGCATAGGGATTCATTTTGTGTGAACATATTGACATCACACAAAAAACATTACATCACATCAGTCCTATTCCTTGATCTGTTGCATGAACGTATGTGAGCACAGCTTTGGATTTCATGGCAGTAGATATTTGTTCTGCCAATGTCTTGGTGAGAGTGCTACTTTAGCACATGCATTGAGTCCTGTGGTGTACACAAGTGAGCTCCAGATCTTGGGTGATATGTGTACAGACATACAGATGAATCTTCCTTGATCATGATACATTGATATAGGACTGATCACAACTGTGTGCACATAAGCATACTATTTAATTGACATCCATTTGATATGCTTGTATGACATTCATTATCAGGGATACTTTCTTAATTCACACATTAATTTAATTGGCTTGTGACAGTACTCTTTTCTACCTCCTGTGGCACATG